>NC_041398.2:186785230-186805230 GCF_900747795.2 Erpetoichthys calabaricus
TACCCCGATCTACATGCTGTCAAATAAACGAACCACACGCCGTGGCGCAATTTTAGGGGCTTAGCCTCTAGCGCTGACGTCCGAGGTTCGATTCCCGTAAGGGAGTGAAGTGAGCGCTTCGCACCGGCGAAGTATTGCTTTTAAATTTTTATTAAGAAGAAAAGAAAACTTTTTTAAATGAAGTCTTAAAAAGAGCTGTAAAGATATTGACAATAAGCTACGCAAACCCACCAAGACATGCAATCGTTTAAATCAAAGCGTGAGTCGAAAAACACCATCCCATAATATTAGTTAACGATTAACACATTTCTATATGTATTGTAAGCATACAATACAACTGATAATATGTTGCGCTTATTTATCTGGTGTACTGACATTTTTGCGCGTTTAACGGCTGAAATCTAACGTGGTTTGTGCCCTTCAGAATGAAAAGAGTTTGCATTTACCTTTTTAATAAAAGGTGAGCTTTTAAGCCTGAGAAATCACCCCGTAAATGCACACGTTTAATTGCACATGTGTTAATATGTATGCTTACACAGTATTAAAAGACACTCAACAAGTACACAGTATTAAAAGACAGTCAACAATTAACGTCATTTACCTTCGTTCCCGCGTTTGACTTGTGCTGTAAATCTCTTCCTCGTTTTCAGTTCACGTGATTACGTAGGAGGCGTAATACGTGATGACGCGATACGTGACTCCGCCTCCTCCATTAGAGTATATGGACAACAAACAGGTTCCAGTTATGACCATTACACGTAGAATTTCGAAATGAAACCTGCCTAACTTTTGTAAGTAAGCTGTAAGGAATGAGCCTGCCAAATTTCAGCCTTCTACCTACACGGGAAGTTGGAGAATTAGTGATGAATGAGTCAGTCAAACAGGTTCCAGTTATGACCATTACGCGTAGAATTCGAAATAAAACCTGCCTAACTTTTGTAAGTAAGCTGTAAGGAATGAGCCTGCCAAATTTCAGACTTCTACCTACACGGGAAGTTGGAGAATTAGTGATAAGTGAGTCAGTCAGTCAGTGAGTCAGTGAGGGCTTTGCCTTTTATTAGTATAGATATAAACGTATGCTCATGGATGTGTTTGTGTCTGTTCGGCCTGGAAGTGAGAGGTGGAGTAGGGGTAAGGGCTCCACCTCCGAGGAAACAGAAAACTCTCTTAGCTGCTAATAACACGAGAGAGGCCACCACGTCAGCAAAATGAAACCTCAGAAGAAAGACAAAGTTGCTTAGCCACTAACATTGGCAAAATGGTATCCCTTTTACTTTTCCTCTCGCCGCTAATGAACAAGCAATGCGAGGACGTTGGCAAAACAAATCCTCCTAGGAGAGAGGTGCCCAGAGTACCTGACATCTCTACATTTCAATTTTTTTCTGACGTTTTCAATAGTTTCTAGGACCCCGGGCTTTTTACAGCACAGGCTTACACAACTAGTTATCATATAATTCTAAGGTTCTGTACATGTCCAGTAGCCTCTGCTGTTCGTTATGGGGGTTTTTGTTTGTCACTGGTAATGTTACATTATGAGTCTGAAGTTACAGATAAAATACTGATGTAAACATCAAGAATTCTCATTTCTATTCACAATATAAAACAATGAATTAAGTAATATTGCTCCAGTGAGTGCAGTAAGCCCTTTATGAAGGAAGTTTTACTTTAGTATAATAAAAACATTTGGAATCTAAAAAGAGTTTACATTTCTTATTTTTATTTTTAGTACAGATCCAACTCGGTAGATCAGGAAACATGTTCTCAAGTCTGTAGTGTTCTGAAGTTATAATACAATGGATGTGTTTTTTTTGTTTTTTTTGCTTTCACTGTAAGTATAATCTACCACTGGACTGGTCACTAATGGCAAGGGACTCTTTTTCAATCCCTTATTAAACATATAGCATTGATTATTACCTGCATTAATAGGACCTTTTGCCCAGATTCAGAGCAAAACAGAAGGTATTACACAGTCATAAATTCATATTTATACAGTCTATGCTGTAATCTTCAATAAGAAACAGTTAGAGTGGCATCTTGCCACAGGTTGTTGATTATTTCCACTATATCCTAGAAAATGTGATGAAATCTTATTCTTACAAATTTTCCACTTGAGTATTGTAAAGCAATGAGCTGTGAGTTATATAACAGAGATATAATTCTGCAGCTTTGCAGAAAATAAGGAAATTATTTCAATGTCCCTTTGTAGCTTACTTAACATTTCAAATAGTTGCTAATTTACTGTCTTCATGTTTGTTCACTTATTTCATATCTTTAAGTAATATATATTTTCTCAGGTTATGTAAATGTACAGTATCATTTTAAATTGATATGTTTCCTATTGTTCTGGAGGGCAAAAATACTAGGGCATGGAAGTCATGTTTCAGGACCAATGATCACCAGTGGAACAATAATAGCAGGAAGACTCCTGAAGTACACAAACAATTATCATATTTTACCATTACAAAGTGATAACAGAACTAAAATAAATGTACTCTTCAAAAAAAAAGTTCATGTTTGTGTACAAAGAAAAATCCGAGCAGGGCTATGACAAGGCTAGCTACCCCCAACAATCAAAAACAATTATTTACTGTCTTTCTCCTTCATTTTTCAGAGAGATAGTCCTTCCATCATCAACACTATCAGGCAGCCATCAAACTGCTAAAGAAGGCCCTTTGCATTTACCGTGGTGACTTATATCACATTCTTCTTTCAGTGATGATACATGTTATGTCAGGATCCTGTCCTCCCATCCATGCATGTCCTTTTTTAGCTCCAAGTGTTGGTACCCAAACTCTCTCCTGCTCACATCCTGGCAGTGTCCTATTGTATCTCCTTGCATGCTTTCATGAACAAAGCTGCAGCCTCCACCCACTGACAGAAAGTGAAGGGCTTTATTTCCTGGAAATCCACAGTTTGTGGTCAAAAGAAAAATGCAGGGATCTGATATTAAAAATCAAGGTAGGCAAATCAAGCACAAAATTCAAAAACTAGGTAAAAAATAAATAAAGCATAATTCCTGAGCCTAGTTTGTTGCTGTTTTTTCTAAGTATCTGAGTTTTGCAATAGTTTAAAAGGCAGTGAATCCAAAGTTTGGGGTGGCAGCGTACATTTCAATATGTCTAAATAGGCAGCACAATAACTTCACACTCTATGTGATGTTGCATGTGATGCTCACATGACCGGCAACAGGCGACCGTTGCTGTAAAACACATGTCTGGGAAAATACCTAAACTTTGCAAAATGATGTTGCCCATGGAAACAGAATGGAGAAGTGAAAAGTAACAAAATCAATGCATTGTAAAACATTGTTAAATTATTAAAAACCAGTAACAGCACAATGCACGATAATGTGCAGTGAATCCACTTGACTTGAGCATTCGTAGTTTTCATCCTCTTTCTCTGTACGTTTAGCATTCGTTTGCTCAGAGGTTGATGCGCTTACTGCTTCCTGAGCAGCTCTTCTTTCCTCCACCCTAGTGGCCCACTTTTTCTCTTTGTTCGTTGGCATCTTTTTGCGTTAAAACTGATTAAGTCAGTGTTTGTATTGCAATAACTTAATCTTTCACTTAAGCTGACACTTAAGTTTTCAATCTGCCTCAAGAATGATTTAAGATATGAAGAGGTAGGGGAAGTGATGCCCAAGGTGGTAGGGATGAGAACGCCACTCTGCTGGCCGCTGCCAAGTTGATCCTACAATAAAATAAAATTTAAAAAAAGAGGAATAACCTTGGAGGTCAGCCATCACCACGAAAGCGAATAGTAGACGTCATGTAGTATATGTCTACCAAATTTCAGATCAATAGGTCAAACGGTTTGTGAGCTACAGGTGATTTAAAATCCTGGACAGACAAACGAATAGCCATGATAGCGTATTATATAAGAAGATAAATTCTAAATCCATTCCACACATTCTTGCAATACAGCACTAATATGTTCACTACTGTGTCACACCTAATGAATAATCAAAAATGTTTTTTGACTAAGCGTAATCATCTACTGTATATTTATTAACAGTAATACACTTAAAATATCTATTAATATTTTGTTAGTGGACATTTAGTTCTACAGAATATACAAGCACCATTATGTACACTATGGTAAAGGCTGTGATGTTAAGAGCATTTTATTTCAAGTATTCTGCAAACCCTTGCTGCAAAGTTTAGATGAGCAGCTTAAGCTGCTTGACATTTAAAAGACCAAAGTGTTTGTGGTGGCACGCATAGACACAATGGTTCAGTGCTCATTTTGCTGGGTGAAAAATGTCTACAGTCAGCACGGTCTCCTAAAAATAGGACTCTGCAGCGAGCATACTGTTACAGCAGAGTTTCTCCACTTCCACTATATTCCAGCAGACGTAGCGCAGGGAAAGGAGGCAAAAGCAGAGCTGCAGGGCTGGCATGCTGGCAAGACTACAGAGGCAGCCACACAAGCTGCCTCTTCCTAGCATTTTTCTCACCAATGCGAGAGATCTTGCAAATAAGATGGACGAATTGAAGGTTCAGGTTGCAGCGAATAAGGTTGTCTAGGACTGTTGCATTCTGCTAATCACTGAGACCTGGCTTCATTCATTTATTCCGGATAGAACTATCGAGTTGGTTTCGTCATTTATAGGAGATGGACGTCTGAAGCAGAGCTCCGCTAGCAGCGGCTTTATTTTCCCACGTATTTCATATTATTTAGAGGTATCCTGTATTTAACCCGACCAAGGAACTTCCACTACAATATGCAAGCATGAGTAACAAGAAGAAAAGTCAGAAAGAACCGGAAAAGAAACTTAAAGCTGCATCGAAGTCCGGACAGACTTCCGGCCTGAGTGCAAGTGTAAGGTATGGCATCACGGAGACTGACCTGGAACAGGCAGAAGAGTGCGCAGAATTCCTGAGGCCCCGCTCCATTGTATCGTCTCCAGTCGAGAGTGAAAATGGGAGCGAAGGCGCAAGTGATACAGGTCGCGAGGAATCGCCGATTTCTGAGGATCATTCGAGACTAGAAAGGGCTCTGCAGGACGTGCTCTCATCTACTCATCGCGAGCCTGTAACAGGAGCTGCATTTTCACTTGCGGAGCACGAAAGCAGAAGCGAACTGTCCGAACTGAAAGAGATGATCGCTACACAGATAGCTACACAGAAAGAGATGAACACTACACTGGCCACTGCCATGGTTACGGCCATGAATGAGCTTAAGAAAGATAACACAAATGGTCTTAAGAAGGTGGCCACTGAGCTCAAGAAGGATAACAAAGATAAGGAAACGCGTCTATTTGAACGTTTCGACGTGAACTTTAAAGGCATGTTGGAGAAATTAGTGGAACACATTGAAGAAACTAACTCCAAACTGAAAAGGCTTGATGATCATATTAATGACGTTTCAGATCAGCTGGAAGACGTTAAGCAGGGACTCACGGCTCGAGTGGAAACAGCGGAACAAATGGCATCTAACGCCGATGAAAAAGCCACAGCTGCGAACTCGGAATACAAAAAACTTGGAGACAGACTTGCAGCCCTGGAGGATGGGTGCAGAAGAAATAATATAAGAATTGAGGGTATACCTGAGAAACGAGAAAGCTCAAGCCCAGTGAAATTTGCAGTAGAATTACTGTCTAAAATAATTGGAGATGACTTTAAACTCGACAATGAGATAGCCACGGCTTATCGCACAAAGATACCAAGCGCCTTTAAATCTAGGTCTTTTATTGTCCGCTTCGAACGACTAAGATGTAAGCTTGATGTGATGGCACTTCTCAGACACAAGCAAGAGATTATATTCGAAAATAATCTTATTCGTATTTTTCCCGACTTCTCACCATCAACAGCTGCAAAACGCAGATCCTACAACGACATTAAAAGGATGCTACGGGAAGCCGATATCAAATACAGCCTCTTGTATCCTGCCAAACTGAAAGTGGAAGTTCAAGATGGACATTATATTTTCTTCAGCAAAGAAGAAGCTGAAAAAGAATTAAAGAAGCTGTTTCCGACACTTTTTTGAAAGTTAATTAAAATTAAAGAGCCGTATTCTATCAAGGCACGGGAAAGACCTATGATCTGATCGCTGGATCCATGTTTAAAGAGACTGGTATTATAATTATACATCTCTTATTTTCTTTTTTTTTTTTTTTTTTCTTGTTTTTATCTGGACTTTATATGTTATGTTTATGTTTTAATCAGAGTTATAGAGTTATAGACGTGAGTGTGAAAATGTGGAAGTGATTAAAGTAGGATTCGTTTTATTTATTTATTTTTTTTTTTTTTTTTTTTTTTTTTTTTTTTTTATTTATTTATTTATTTTTTTTATTTTTTTATTTTACTATACCTTAAAGTAGACTGTTTAACTTCATACCCTTGGTTTAATGCTTGTTCTACTATTTATACAATTACCATTATACTATTACAGTATGAATTACCAGGTTTATCCTAGACTAGTTTTTAAAATCACTCCCAGGGTTGTTTTTTTTTTTTTTTTTTTAATCTTAATATCTTAACTTAAAAGCGCTGAAGATTATTTCAAGCTTAAATATTGTTAATGAGAACATTTTCGGCAGATAGTATTAAGGATTTAACTGTAAAAGATATCTCTGTTTTAATTCTGTAAGGCCACTGCAGGGTGGGGTTTGTTTTGTTTTGGACGTGCTCTGTCTCTTCGTATGTCAGAGGACTGGAACATCGCGAAGTGGGGTCTAGCCTCATGTGGGGAGGCAAAATGGGGGGGTGGGGGGATAAAGGGGGGAGAGAAGGAGAGTAGGTTATATCTAATCTATTCTTATAATCCTTATAATTATAAATATCACTGCAGCAACAGGCTAACATGCAACAACTCCTGGGGAATCTTGAAACTAAGATTAAAACTGCCATATTACCAATTAAAACTATAAAATGACATTAAAAACTCAGAATCAATGTCTCCATGATGGGACAGTTAACTTTGTGAGCTGGAATGTTAAAGGCCTGAATCACGAATTAAAGAGAAAGAAAGTATGCTCTCACCTAACAGGCTTAAACGCTAAAATAGTATTTTTACAGGAGACCCACTTACTAACCAAGGATCAGTTCAGATTACAAAAAGACTGGACTGGCCAAATGTTCCATTCTAGCTTTATAAAGAAAACTAGAGGGGTGGGAATTCTTATACATAGAACAGTTCCATTTGTAGCATCAGAGGTAGTGTCGGACCCTGAAGGGAGATATGTGATGGTCATGGGCAACTTATATAACAGTAAAATGATTTTGATAAATGTTTATGCACCCAATGTTGATGATAAGGAATTCATGCAAAATCTATTTGCATCCATTTCCAATGTGAACACTCATAAAATTATAATGGCTGGGGACTTTAATTGTGTTTTAAATCCACTCTTAGATAGGACTCCTGTGACAGGGGGGACGACATCTAATACTGCAAAGATAATTACACAGTTTTTAAATGATCACAACTTATCAGACCCCTGGAGGTTTCTTAACCCAAACTCAAGAACATATTCGTTCTACTCACCAGTGCATTATAGCTACTCAAGAATTGATTATTTTTTTTATAGATAATAATTTCCTGCCTACAATTAAATCATGCAAATATGACACAATTGTTATCTCTGACCATGCCCCTCTAGTCTTGGAGCTAAAATCAATAAGCCCCTCGTACTCACCTCGCAGATGGCGTCTTAACCCTCTTTTATTGGCAGACGAGAACTGCACAGAATTTATATCCAAACAAATCAGCTTCTTCCTAGAGACAAACACGTCTACAGAGGTTTCTGCAGGAACACTCTGGGAAACTCTAAAGGCCTTCTTAAGAGGCCAGATTATTTCATATCTTTCCCATAGAAATAAATTAGAAACCAAGAAAGTGTCAGAGCTAAGAAATGAAATTACTAGAATAGATGAAGAACAAGCCAGGCGTCCAAGTGAAGCTCTTCACAGGAAAAGGCAGGCCCTGCATACAGAACTTAACATCTTAACAACTAAAGAAACTGAACAACTTATTTATAAGTCTAGACAGCATTACTATGAACACGGAGAAAAAGCTAATAAGCTTTTAGCTCAACAAATTCATAAACAAGAAGTTCACAATGCAATACCAGTAATCACCAACAAGAATGGAGAAGAAATCATCGACCATAATAAAATAATGCACACATTTAGAGATTACTATAAGTCTTTATATTCCACTGAGCCCAAAGAAGACAACACGCAATCTAATGCATTTCTGGATAATTCACAAATACCACAAATAGATGCTTTAAGTGCTGAGGAACTAGATAAACCTCTAACGCTAACAGAATTACTAGACGCTATAAAGTCACTACAAAGCGGGAAATCATCAGGCCCTGATGGTTACCCCGTAGAGTTTTATAAGAAATTCTCCACTCAGCTAGCTCCACTCTTATTGGTAACATTTACAGAAGCTAAAGACCACCAAATACTACCTCAAACATTTCGACAAGCATTAATCACCGTCTTTCCTAAACAAAATAAGGACTTGTTACAATGTGCATCATATAGACCAATTTCACTCCTGAATAATGATGTTAAGATACTCTCAAAAATCCTAGCTAGAAGGATGGAGAAAGTGCTGCCCTCGGTAATATCACAAGATCAAACTGGATTTATTAAAGGCCGACATCTATCTTCAAATCTCCGACGCTTGTTTAATGTTATATATTCACCAGCAAAATCAAACACCCCAGAGATATTACTATCATTAGACGCAGAAAAGGCATTTGACATGATCGAATGGAATTACCTTTTCACTGCATTGGAGAAATTTGGGTTTGGCCCGAATATTTGTGCTTGGATTAAACTACTGTATACCAGTCCAGAAGCTTCAGTTTGTATTAATAAAATTTGCTCAGACTACTTTAAACTAGAACGTGGTACCAGACAAGGATGTCCCTTGTCGCCACTGTTGTTTGCAATCGCTATTGAACCACTGGCGGTTCACTGCCGAAATTCTCATCAGATAAAGGGGATTGTCAGAGAAGGACTGGAACAGAAAATTTCTCTATATGCAGATGATATGGTCTTATATATATCGGACCCAGAAAACACTGTCCCTGCTGTTTTAACAGCACTAACAGAATTTCAAAAGATATCTGGTCTTAGAATTAATCTGAATAAAAGTATACTCTTTCCAGTGAACTCACAAGCATATAATATTAAATTAGACACCCTACCTTTTACCATAGCAGATCAGTTTAAATACCTAGGGGTAAATATCACAAGTAAACATAAAGCTCTTTATCAACAAAATTTTGGCGTCTGTATGGAAAAAATTAAGCAAGACTTGCATAGATGGTCAACCCTTCATCTCACTCTAGCCGGAAGAATTAACATTGTTAAGATGAATATCCTTCCTAAACTTCTCTTTTTATTTCAAAACATTTCAATATATATCAATAAATCATTTTTTAAACAGTTAGATTCAATAATAACCTCATTCATTTGGAACTCAAAACACCCACGTATCCGAAGAGCGACCCTACAAAGACCTCAGGCAGAAGGTGGCATGGCTTTACCTAATTTTCAGTTTTATTACTGGGCAGCAAACATACAAGCCATAAAAACCTGGACACAAATAAATGCACATACACAGGCTTGGTCTGCAATAGAAGTAAAATCCTGTAGTACTTCTTTATATTCCCTGCTCTGCTCTCCAATAAATGAAAGTTATCGCAAATATACTAATAACCCAATTGTGCTTTACTCACTCAGAATATGGAACCAAATTAGGAAGCATTTTAAGATGGAAAATCTTTTATCAGTGGCACCTCTGCAAGGGAACCACCTCTTTCAACCTTCGCAAGTATATCCAGTTTTTAATACCTGGAAAAGTTTTGGGATTAAAATGCTCAGAGATCTTTATATAGACAACATATTTACATCTTTTGAACAATTACGTTCAAAATTTAACCTCCCAGCTACACATTTCTTTTACTATCTTCAAATTAGAAATTTTGTTAAACAGAAATTGCCCGATTTCCCCCACCTTGCACCCTCCACAATGCTGGAAAAAATACTGCTCAATTCCGAGGAAACAAACACTATTTCCGCAATATATAAAATCTTATTAGAGTCCCTACCTTTCAAAAATCCAAGAGGACATTGGGAAGAAGATCTCTTAATCAATATATCAGAAAAGGAGTGGAAGGTAGCAAAGCAGAGAATTCACTCGAGTTCTATATGCGCAAAGCATAGAATTATTCAACTAAAAATTATATATCAAGCTCATCTGTCTCGCTTAAAAACTGTCCAAAATGTTTCCAGGCCAGGATCCAACCTGCGAGCGCTGCAACCAAGCTCCTGCCTCACTGGGTCACATGTTCTGGGCCTGCACCAAACTAACATCATTTTGGACAAAAATTTTTAAGTGCCTCTCAGACAGCCTTAGTATCACAATCCCTCCTAACCCACTAACAGCTGTGTTTGGTGTCCTTCCAGATGGACTTGAATTGGAGAAGGACAAACAAACGGTGATTGCATTCACTACACTCTTGGCACGCAGACTTATTTTGTTAAATTGGAAGAATCCTAATTCTCCTCTTATAAGTCAGTGGGAAACTGATGTTTTATATTATTTGAAATTGGAAAAAATCAAATTTTCAGTTAGAGGATCTGTACAAAATTTTTTCAAAACTTGGCAGGATTTAATCAATATTATTTTAGAATAAGAGAATTAACTATTATTGCATTTAACTCCCTTCTCCATCTCTTATTTATATAGATATTTACTTCTCCCCTTCTTTTGTCTAATGTTGCCTTATTAAAAAGCTTAAAGAAATTTTCCTTTAGCTAAGCTCTCCTTCTCAGGGGTGGGGTTTGATTTGTTTTCAAATTTGTTGGGTTATAAATTGATCTGTTTGTATGGAATGATTACAATGAAAATTAATAAAATAAAAATATTAAAAAAAAAAAAAAAAAAAAAAAAAAAAAGAACTATCGAGTTAGCAGGCCACACAATACACATGCAGGGCAGGACTGGATAATCTGGTAGTAGAAAAAGAGGGGGAATATGCCTGTATGTCAACAACAGCTGGTGCAGAAACACTAAGATTATACATAGTCACTGTTCCCCAGATTTGGAGTTTGTGACTGTTAAATGAATGCCCATATATCTTTCCCGGGAGTTTGCTGTAGGCATGGTAACTGCTGTGTATATTCCACCGGACACTAACACTAACTTGGGTATTTTTATAGTACCATTAGCAGTCAACACTTTGTATCCTAAGGCTGTTCACATCATAGCGAGGGACTTTAACCATGTTGATTTACAAGCAGTGTTCCATTCCATCAGCACATTATGTGTGCTACTAGTCCGGCAAATACACTGGACAAGGTATATTCCAATATCAAACAGAGCTTTGGGGTAAATTACTACCAAACCTGGGCCAGTGCAACCACATGTTCCTGCTCCTAATCCTGCATATACCCCACTTAGGAAGAGTGCTCACATTTAAGATTGCTAAAAAAGTGGCCTGAAGGGGATTCCCAACAGCTGAAGTATTGCTTTGAATCACAATATCTTTATTGTCATTGTAACAAATACAACGAAATTAAGTGCAGTCCCTGCGGTGTCAAAATATAAATAAAATATAATTAAAAAAAGGATAAAGGATAAGAAGAAATAAGGTAGAACACAAACATTCAACATAAGACCTTAATTGCACATAAACACTATTGCACATGATGTCATCTATTGCACTGCTGCATTGGATGTGATTAGGTGGCATTCAGTGCCCTAATAGCAACAGGATAGAAACTGTTATTCAGTCTATTAATCTTTGTTTTGCTTCTCCTACTGTATATCTTTTGCCTGATGGCAACAGTTAGAACATGTCATTAGCGGGGTGTGAGGAGTCTTTTAAGATAGTTTCCGCTTTCCTGAGGCAGCAAGAGCTGTGCAGTTCATCCAGAGAGGGTAAAGAGCAGCCAATGATCTGCTGGGCCGCCTTTACGATCCGCTGAAGTGTTTTCCTCTGCGCTGTTGTGCAGCTGGAAAACCCCACACAGAGGCAGTAGCACAGGATACTCTTGATAGAGCAGCGATAGAAGGATACCAGCAGTTTTTGGGAATGTTATTTTTCCTGAGGACTCTCAGGAAATAAAGTCTCTCCTGAGCCTTCTTTGCCAGCTCAGCTGTGTTCACACCCCATGACAGGTCTTCCATGATGTGCACTCCCAGGAAGTGGAAGTCTGACACCCTCTGCACACATTCCCCTCTGATGTAGAGTGGTTTGATGTTCGTTTTATTTTTCCTGAAGTCCACAAGTCAGGAGCAGGTTGTTGTTAGTGCACCATGCTGTCAGCCGCTCCACTTCGTCCCTGTAGGCAGATTCATCCTTCCCAGAGATGAGCCCCACCACAATGGTGTCGTCTGCAAATTTGACGATGGTGTTGCTGTGGTGGGCGGGGGCGCAATCATGTGTGTACAGCATGAAGAGCAGGGGGCTCAGCACACACCCCTGAGGTGAGCCAGTGCTGATGCTGATGGCTGAGGAGATGTGATGGCCCAATCTAACCCTTTGTGTGCGGTCTGTCAGGAAGTCTTTAACACTAGAATTACCAGAGCTTACGAAAAAACTTGTATATCCGGCCCACCTTAAATCGCTTCTTAAATCCGTTCACACCTCTCCGCCAGCATCCTTTGTCCTCTAAATGTGCTGATAAAAGACAAGCTGCCAGCAGCCGGCTATTCCATCCCCCCACCGACTTAGAACGTGAGTGAACTTTTCCCAGCTCACGCCTTGATTGTTTACCTGGGAGTGAAGTGGAGTTTTACAGTGGAAATGATAGATCGTTATTTGGAAGACACGCATGAAATGCGTGTTCCGTTTCTAAAGTAATCTGTGTAAACACATTGTTAAAACAGAAACTTTTTCATATTTTAGTAATAAATGTTACAAAATGTAGTAGGCATAAACTATAGAATATGTAAAGCCCGAGTTACTCTCTAAGTAAGATCGGGGGAGGGGTGATGTTAGAGCGCCTGCGCTTATTCAGTACAGCAGGGACAACGCACATGTTGTTCTTTTTTTCTTTCAGTACACGTGGCTTCCCTGTTTATTTATATATCTAGTGACTTCTCTGCCTGTCTGTCTCTCTATTACGCAGTGCTCTGTCTGTCTGTGTGTTATGGATCTTAAAAATAAGTTATAAGGACAGTTGTTCCTGTTAATTGCAGTCTCAATTGTTAAAAAAATATTTTAAAAGGAGCATCCCACATGAAAATATAACGATCTCAGTAACTGACAGTGCATACCAATGTATAAATTTTATGTCCGTTTGAGGTTTAAAAGAAAAGAAAAAAAAAAAGCAACACTTCATCCCCAGCGGGGAATCGAACTCAGGTCTGTGAGGCAAGGAAAAGCTGCTCTGCGCTAAGAGGCAAACCTTAGCGCGCTACGCCACAGAAGCTGTTGAATCATTCTTGAAGCTTTTGTGAAAGTGTTTATTTGATCTTTGGAACTCGGGCTTTATATATTCTATAGTTTATGCCTACTACATTTTGTAACATTTATTACTAAAATATGAAAAAGTTTCTGTTTTAACAATGTGTTTACACAGATTACTTTAGAAACGGAAGTCTTCCAAATAACGATCTATCATTTCCACTGTAAAACTGCACTTCACTCCCAGGTAAACAATCAAGGCGTGAGCTGGGAAAAGTTCGCTCACGTTCTAACTCGGTGGGGGGATGGAATAGCCGGCTGCTGGCAGCTTGTCTTTTATCAGCACATTTAGAGGACAAAGGATGCTGGCGGAGAGGTGTGAACGGATTTAAGAAGCGATTTAAGGTGGGCCGGATATACGAGTTTTTTTGTAGGCTCTGGTAATTCTAGTGTTAATCCATATACAGGTGGAATACGGG
Source organism: Erpetoichthys calabaricus (assembly GCF_900747795.2). Taxonomy (NCBI): domain Eukaryota; kingdom Metazoa; phylum Chordata; class Cladistia; order Polypteriformes; family Polypteridae; genus Erpetoichthys; species Erpetoichthys calabaricus. The sequence goes on from NC_041398.2 coordinate 186,799,088, forward strand.
AGTCCCAGGGCTAGCAGCTTGCCCACCAATCTGTGAGGGATGTGTGACGATGCGGGTTCAGCTCCATGCTCCCCTCTTCTATTAGGGAGCCCTTGAACCCATCACCGTCGGTAATGTCACCGATGAGCTAGACAGTGAGGCAATAACAATTGAGCAAGGGGATGATGTATAAAGTACAAAAGTGCTTTTATTAAAAGAACAATCAAAACAATCAGTGTTCTCATAAATAGTGCAATAGTGCAATGTCCAATAAATAAATAATCCAATAAAATTAAATAAAATGAAACGTGGAGGTTAAAAACAATAGATAAACTCTTCAAAAAAACCACGAGGTAAAATAGCACAGGAAGCAATATATAAATCAAAAAGCCCGGTGTCTTCTATTTAGCCTGGCGGCTCCCCTGCTACACCCATCTGGCTGTTCTACCGGAGAGTAGCAGCTAACCTTCTCTCTGCCTGCTTCATCTGTTTGGATCACCTCACTGACCCCTGGCTCCGGTAGGCTCTTCCAGACAGCGACTTGGTTTCCTCAACGACCGGGGCGCCCACGCCCTAATAACCCTAATACACACCCCAAGTCTTAACTCCCGCTGCCGTCTGCGGCCTTATGCGGAGAGTCATCCATCTTCTGGTCACTCCCGCCCTTCGGAATATTCTGCGAGAGCGACCACTACTGCTACTCCTCGGGTGTCGGCCTAACACCCAAGCTACCTGTACAGCTGCACGAGCCTGCACTCGCTCGCTCTCCCGCACCGACTTTCTCTCTCTCCACTGCTTCCTGCCTCCTCCTGCAACCTCCGTTTCTACCTCTTTTTTACTTCTCTCTTTCTAACCGGCTCACGCTTCTCTTTATATGTGGAGAGGACATAGCAGCTGCAGCCCATTAGCCACAGGAACAATCACGAATGTGGGCAGTCTCTCACCTGTGCACTTAGGTGAGAAACACCCACACCGCAGATCGCCCTGCGGCTCGCTACAGCTACCACACCCCCTCGCTAAGCCACGAGCGCGGTGATTATTTATTTAAAACCAAACGGCCTTTGCTGGAAGAGCTGTGGACCCATAACACCACAGGATGATGGTGTTAAAAGCAGAGCTAAAATCAATAAAGAGGAGACATGCGTAGCTGCCCTGGTGCTCCAGATGGGACAGGGTAGCATGGAGAGCAGCAGCAACAGCGTCGTCAGTAGACCTGTTAGCCCTGTAAGCAAATTGGTGTGCATCAAAGGTGGGAGGGATGAAAGACATGATATGACTCCGGACCAGTCTCTCAAAACACGTCAACACCGGGGTGAGCGCTACTGGTCGATAGTCATTCAGGCAGGTTATGGGTGATTTTTTTGGTAAAGGGAGTAAGATGGAGGATTTCAGACAGGGAGGAACTGAGGCCTGGGACAGTGACAGGTTAAAGATCTTTGTAAAGACCCCAGCCAGCTGCTCTGCACACCTCCTCAACACATGTCCAGGGACACTGTTTGAGAGAACAAACTGGAATATTTTTGAACATCAAGATCTGGAAGAGTATAATACAACTGTTTTCGGCTATATACAGTAAGTACCTCATGGACACGGTCACCGTAGACAAGTGTATCAGGGTCTATCCCAATCAAAAGCCCTGGATAACAAAAGAACTACAGGACCTGCTCTCAGGTTTGATGATAGGGCACAATACAGCACTGCCAGAGCCAAATTTAAAAAAGGCATGTAAAAGGCCAAGGCTGCCTAGAAAAGGAGGACTGAGGACTACTTCCATAGTAACAATACATGGCAGGTGTGGCAAGGGGTTCAGCAGTTTGCCGGCTACAAATCAAGACATCCCCCAGCTGCTGATGGTGATGCTTCCCTGGCTTAGGAGCTGAACCACTTTTTTGCCCACTTTAAGGTGAAGTCACCAGAAACAGCTACTTTATTTCCACCAGCCCACAACAGCCACATCCTCACAGTGGAGGAGCATAAGGTGAGGCTCACACTGAGGACAGTGAATCCAAGGAAGGCTGTGGGACCTGATGGTGTCTGTGGATGTGTCCTGTTGAACTACACAGATCAACTGGCTGGGGTCTTTACCAAGATCCTCAACCAGTCCTTATCTCAAACCAATATTCCATCCTGCCTGAAGTCAACTACCAAAAACTACCATCAGCAACCTGAATGACTATCATATAGTAGCACTTACCCCTGTGATCATGAAGTGCTTTGAGAAACTGGTCCGGACTCACAGCATTTCAAGCCTCCCACTCATGTTAGACATACACCAGCATATTTACAGGGCAAATAGATCTACAGAGGATGCATGGCCACAACTCTCCATGCTGTCCTCACCCACTAGAAACAGCAGGGGAGTTAGGCTAGGGTGCTCTTTGTAGACTTTAGCATTTAATATCATCCTCCCTCCTAGAGTGGTGACCAAATTGTCAGACATGGGACTATTCCACTCTGTCTGCCTCTAAATTATGGACTTCTTCACTGATCACTCCCACATGGTAAGAATAGGGCCCCACAGCTCCTCAGCCTTAGAACTGGCTCTCTGCAGGGCTGCAAGGTAAGTCCTTTTCTCTTCACCCTCTACTCCTATGAGTGCACCCCCGCACACTCCAGCAGTGGCATTGCCAAATTTGCAGATGACACCACCATAGTGGGGCTAATTTCTGGGGAGAAAGAGTCCTTTTATTGGGATGAGGTGGAGCGGCTGTTTATGTGGTGCAGAGACAACATTCTGGTTCTTAACACCACCAAAACCAAGGATCTAATCATTGACTTTAGAAGGAAGAAAATGGATATTCAGCCCCTTTTCATTGGTGGGGACTGTGTGCAGATGGTCTTGGACTTCCAGTTCCTGGGTGTGCACATAAAAGAAGACCTAATTTGTAGCACTAACAGCACAAAGCTGGTAAAGAAGGCACAGCCAAGACTTCACTTCCTGAGGATCATCAGGATGAATAATTTCACTCAAAAACTGCTCATTTCCTTCTGTGTTATTCTATAGAGAGCATATTGACTTACTGCATCTGTGGGTGGTTTGCCAGATGCACAGTATCAGAGAGGAAAGCGCTCCAGGTGGTTGTCAACACCACCCAGAAGATTATCAGATGCCATCTCCCTTCCCTAGAAGATCTTTACAGTCCCTGTTGCTTTAAAAAGGCCCAGGGCATGCTTAAAGACCCATTCCAACCAGGTCACTCTGTTTAAATTATTTTTTTTCTGTTTGTGTTTTTATTGTCCTAAAATGTCTGCCCAAGGGCAGAAGTTGAAAGGCCATAACTGCTCTAAATGCTGCTCACATTGCGAAACTTTAAATTATGCAATGAATGAATACCAGCAGAATGTGAAAAATGTGTAACATGTTATGTATATATTTACAATTTTTATAATCCCTTTTTGCTTTGCACTGATAGAGTAGCCTTCAATTGTGTTGTATATGTGCAATGATAATAAAGACTTGTGAATTATGAACTTATGAATTTAATACAAGATATGAAAGGCAGTGGCCACTGTGACACAGCTGAATGCAGAATAAGTCCAAAGAAGTAAAAAAAATGAAAATTACATCTTTAATATCAAAAATAAGAAGGGAGAGATGAAGACAGGGAACAATAAAAGTATCAAATAAAGGCAAGGTTAAACAAAACCCCAGTATTTGTCTGGACTTATTGTAATCAGTCTTGCCAGTGCTGCCCCTAACAGTACACAAGCATTCTGAATTTCCATTTTTTTCCTTTACCCTCTCCTCTGACCCTGTTTCTGTTGTGTTGTCTGATTCAACAAACTACGGGTTAAAGAAAATCTTTTGTTGATTCCCAGACAGAAGGAGGAGATTATATTTGTAAACAACCATATTTTCCCAGATTTCTCTCCTTCAGCAGTTGCCAAACGAGCTGCATTCTACAGCATTAAACAGCACTTACACAAATCTGAAATCAGATATAGCCTCTTGTTTCCAGGTAAATTGAAAGTGATTGTTGATAGCTAGTTCTGCATCTTTAGTTCCCCTGAAGAAGCAGAAAAAGAGCTAAAAAGTCTGATCCCGAAAATTTTCTAAAATATGAACATGAGTAACATCATGTCCTGGTAACGCGATGAAAATTCTGCTCGCAACTTAGTCTGTCTGTAATGTAACATTTACTGTGACTATACATTCTATTTCTTTTTTGTCCAGTTTTTTCAGTTACTATATTGAAATTTATTATCTTAAATATATGTATATTTTGGTAACCATTAAGTAGCTAGTAATTTAGTGTTGTTAGACTTAAAATGTCCTCATTTTATTTTTCCACTAAGGAGACTTTTTAACATCATACACTAGGTTTATCGTATCCGGACTGAACTATCATAAGATATCTCTATTTTAATCCTTACCACACCACTGCTGAGGGTTTGCTTGGTTTTGTATGTGGCCTGTCTCTTGACATGTCAGAGGACTGGGACTGTGGTGAGGCAAAATGGGAGAGGGCTTGGGGAGAAGAGAAAGAGAGCAAGTCACTACTTAATCTTTTTCAAACCCACAACTGTAAGTGCCAACATAATAATAGGCTTCGTAGCCATAATTCCTGGCAATAATATGAAATCAAGGTTAAAACCAATTTATGAAACAACACACTACTTTTACTGAAGATTACAAAATGTCCTCAAAAGCTCTGAAGCAGAGTCTCTCTGACCAAAGAGTGAACTTTGTAAGCTGGACTGTCAAATGTCTCAATCACAATCTAAAAAGAAAAAGTATTCTCTCACCTAACTGGTCAAAATGCTAAGATAGTATTTTTACAGGAGACTCACTTAATAAGTAGGGGCCAGTTTAGATTTCAAAGAGATTGGATTGGATAACTTTTTCACTCCAGCTATACAATGAGAAAGACAAGACACAATCTAATGAGCTTTTTGATGCATTACAAATACCACAGCTAGATACTCTTAGTGCAGAAGAACTGGACAAACCTCTGACACTCTCAGAATTACTGGATGCTATAAACTCACTCCAAAGTAGGAAAGCAGCAGTCCCTGATTGCTACTCAGTGGAATTTTATAAAAAAAATGTCAAATAAGTTAGCTCCAATATTATTAGCAACATTTATAGAAGCTAGAGTACAACAAAATTCTCTCTCATACTTTTCACCAAACATTAATTACTATCTTTTCAAAGAAAAATAAGGACTTATTACATGGTGCATCATCCAGACCTATTTCACTTCTGAATAATGATGCTAAGATACTCTCCAAAATTCTAGCTAGAAGAACTAAGAAAGTGCTTCCTTCTGTACTATCACAAGACTAAACCAGCTTTATTAATGGCAGACACTTAGCTTAAAACCTTCGGCATCTGTTTAATGTAATATACTCACCCATAAAATATAAAACACCAGAGATCTTATTATGTTTGGGCACAGAAAAAACATTTGACATGGTTGAATCGGACTACCTATTCACCACATTGAACAAATTTGGGTTTAGCCTAAATATACATGCATGTATGAAACTACTTTATACCAGTCCAGAAGCCTCTGTCATTATTTCTAACTACTTCAAACTAGAATATGGAACTTGACAAGGATGCAATCTATCATCGTTGCTTTTTGCAATTGCCGTTGAGCCATTGGCTATTCACTTTCGAAATGCATTATAGATAAAGTGGATTATCAGAGAAGGACTTGAACAGAAAATATCACTATATGCAGATGATATGGTACTGTATATATCAGACCTACAAATATCCTTACATGTAGTCCTGAATGCACTAGCAGAATTTTAAAAAATATCTGGACTCAAAATCAATTTGAATAAAAATGTGCTTTTTCCAGTGGATTCTCTAGCACACAATACTAGATTGCACCTATCCATTTATTTTATCAGAACAGTTTAAATATCTAGGGGTAAACATCACAAATAAATATAAATATCTTTTTAAACACAATTTTGCTATCAGCATGGAAACACATCACATAAGATGTGAACAAGATGTGGTCTACCCTCCATCTCACATTAGCAGGGAAAATCAATACTGTCAAGATGAACATCCTGCATAAGCTTCTTTTTCTATTTTAGAGAATCAAAGTACACATGAACACATCATTCATTCTTTAAGAAATTAGACTAAATTATAACCTCATCTATTTAATATTTGAGACATCCATGCATTCAAAGCCCAAAGACCA